>NC_044988.1:101322688-101332727 GCF_008728515.1 Papio anubis | reverse complement strand
TCTCCCTCCACGGTGACGCTTCCAGGCCCACTGGCTCCTTGCCTCGAGGCACTATTTCTGTATTTGTCCTGCCCCAGTTCTCCATCAGGCCTCAACAGCTGACCAGGGATGTTGGAGGGCCATGTTGTCACTGAGTAGGGCCAGCCCAGGGACGCAGGAGGAAGTGAGTCTGCCGGAGGAAGAGGGGACTGGCACCCCAGGGCCTGAGCAGCTGGCCCTTTGGGGACTGAACCCGGTTGAGCACTGCAGCCCTGAGAACTTCTTTAACTTTAGATCAGCAGAGTGTGGTTCACAACAGCTGGGTCCAGTGGTTAAGGGCACAGGCTTTGCGGGTAGATAGCCCTGGGTTCAAATCCAAGCTCTGCTGTTTATGAGCTGTGTGGTCTTGGGCAGGGTCCTTGACTTCTGACCTCTGTTTCTGTGCATGGAGTGGGGACGATGGCGTTAGCTCACTAACGAAGTCAGATGAGGAGAAGCAGACAGAGCCTTGAGCCCAGCGCCTGGCTGTGCTCAGGGGGAGTGGCTATGACAGTCTTCTTTGAGGAGGTGGTTGAGGTGGCTTTGCCTAGATTGGCAGCTTACAGATGTTACAAATAGTGGCACCTTTCACTTTCTCCAAAGCCCAAGATGCTAGTCTCCAGGGCTGGTGTTTCCTGTGATTCACGGCATTCATCGTTAATTTTGTCACTTCTGAGATTGCTCCATTGGAGCTTGCTCTCCACGGCCCCTTTCAGGCAGGAATGCTGGGAAGACAGAGCAGCCCCGCAGTGGGCCCCTGTCCAGAACTCAGCACCCACTCCTCTTTCCAGGAACCACCGACTGGGAAAGACGGACATCCCAGAGATCCCTCAGCGGTCAGCAGCGTCCCTGGGAAGGACAGCAGAGACGGCAGTGAGAGGTAGGAAGTGGACCCAGAGGAGCTGGGTCCCCCAAGAGCAGCGTACCCACTCATGAGGCCTGCCTGAGCGGCCCCTCCCAGCTGGCCCCTAGGCCTGAGGGTGCCTCAAGTTGAAACTCTTCCTTCTTTCCTTGTTTCCTTTTTTTGTTTTTTAGATACAGGATATTGATCTGTCACCCAGGCTGGAGTGCAGTGGCACAATCGCAGCTCACTATAACTTTTAACTCCTGGGCTCAAGCGATCCTCCCACCTCAGCCTCCCAGGTAGCTGGGACTACAGGCATGCAGCACCTCACCCAGCTGATTGTTTGGTTTTTTGTAGAGACGAGGTCTCGCTATGTTGCCTAGGCTGGTCACCAACTCCTGGCTTCAAGCGATCTTCCCACATCAGCCTCCCAAAGTGCCGGGCTTACAGGCATGAGCCACTGTACCTGACCCTCTTCCTTTTTTTCTGATTTTCAAATAATACAAGCTCAGGGTAGAAACTTGAAAAGCATAGAAAACTGCACGAAGGCAAGAAAAATCACTAATTACCCCACCCTGCAAAGGCCTTCACATGTAGTTTGCCATTACTTCTTAATTGTTCGCATCTATATTATCTACCTTACAAATTACCCACAATAGCCTTGTCTTGTCTTTTTCAAATCCCAGGCCAACCTTCCTTGGTCTTGGCCTCTTTCAGGTTGATAGGGAGTGTAAAAGACACCCCTCCACCCACAAACTTGTTATCAGGGACATTTCTAGACGTATGTGTGCATGTTGCGTTGCTGACAAAAATGTCTTGTATATCTTAATTTTTTGCAGCCAAGATCAAGAGCTGTTCATTGCATTTAGTCGCTATAGCTCTTTAATGTCTTATAACTTTTTTTTTTTTTTTTTTTTTGAGACAGAGTCTTGCTCTGTCGCCCAGGCTGGAGGGCAGTGGCACCATCTCAACTCACTGCAACTTCCGCCTCCCGGGTTCAAGCGATTCTCCTGCCTCAGCCTCCTGAGTAGCTGGGACTACAGGCATGTGCCACCACGCCCGGCTTATTTATTTATTTGTTTATTTATTTATTTATTTTGGTATTTTTAGTAGAGATGGAGTTTCACCATGTTAGCCAGGATGATCTCGATCTCCTGACCTCGTGATCTGCCTGCCTCAGCCTCCCAAAGTGCTGGGATTACAGGCGTGAGCCACCGCACCCGGCCACATTTTTCAATATTAGCACAAAGCAAACCTGACTGAGTATAGAAATATGTAGTGAATTTCCCCAGTATGCACTTGTGAAATATGATGTGTGGGGTCTGCAAATGGGCACTCCCACTGCAACTTCACATTGACTTCCCCTTCACTGTGAAATGTTCCACGTGTTCAAGCTTTTCCTCCCTCCTTAGGTCAAGCTTTAGACATCTCTGGGGTCTTTGGTGACCTTAGAGCAAGGGAGTGCCCACTTGTCATTATCAGGGCTCAGGGCTCAGGTTGAAGAGGCAGTTAATAACAAAAGAAAAAGAAATGAGAAAGCATTGCATAGGAACCTGTTGAAGAGGGCCACCTGCCCAGCCTGCCTCCTGGCCACTCTTGTGCTCTGTGACTTGTCTCTCTGATTTACCTGCCCAGACTGAGGTTTCCCCAGGTGTGAAGCCAGGAATAGTGTGGTTTCTAGGTTAATACCTGGGGCAGAGTGTGTGGGCCAAGCAAATGCAGCTCGTGGGTGTGCCACCAGCTTCACCAGACCCCAAAGTATCGTCTTCAGAGTTCCAGATGGTTCTCGTGAAAGAGAAGGATGAACACTTTGACTGCTCAGAAATAATTGTGGGATGTTGTCCTTCCATCAAGGCCAAACCACAGGCTAAACATTGACGAGACATGGAGCAGGGTTCTTGTCAAGGCTGGGCAGGGCCCACTCTGACCCATCCATACTCTTTTACTGAAGGCACTTTTTTTTTTTTTTGAGACAGACCTAAAGAAACACTCAGGTGGAGTGCAGTGAGTTCTATCTCTCGGCTCACTGCAGCCTCCTGGGTTCAAGCAAGGATTCTCCTGCCTCAGCTCCAAGTAGCTGGGCTACAGGTGAGCACCACCACTTCCAGCCAGTTTTCATTTTAGAAACAGGGTTTAGAGACAGGGTTTCACCACGTTGGCCAAGCTGGTCTCCTGAACTCCTGACTCTCAAGTGATCCACACCACCTCCCAAAGTGCTGCTGGAATTACAGGTGTGCTTCATCATCACACCCGCATAAAGACACATATTTTACATCTCATACCTGGGGATAACCAAGCACCTATGACCTCACAAGAGACTGGCCAGTATAAAACAGAGAACGTGGAAGAAAATGCCAGGGGAAAGCCGGGTATATCTGCAGGCCCAGCTTCCCACTCTCCCCAGAACAGCCTGCTGGGAGACTCATCTTGGACACTCTCGTCATTCCCACCTTCCCCTTTGTGGGGAATGTTCTTCCCATCCTTCTGCCGCAACTTGGGCTCATGCTGCAAGCCTCTGCCTCACCCATCCCATTCCAGAAGCCTCCTTAACCCTTAGACGAGCCCAGACTCCCCTGCTTGTGCTTTTCTGTGGTACCCTTTCTGGGCTTCCGTTTCTTGCTACCGCGGACTAATTTGTTTTAAATTCTGTCTCAAAAAAAAAAAAAAAAAGACTGGGCGCGGTGGCTCATGCCTGTGATCCTAACACTTTGAGAGGCCAAAGGGAGTATCACATGAGTCAGGAGATAAAGACCAGCTGAGCAACATAGTGAGACCTCATCCCTACAGTGAACAAAATTATCCAGGCATGGTGGTGGGGGCTTGTACCTGTAGTCCTCGCTATTTGGGAGACTAAGATGGGAGGATGACTTGAGCCCAGGAGGTCAGGGCTGCGGTGAGCCAAGATCGCGCCACTGCACTTCAGCTTAGGCTACAGAGGCAGACCCTGTCTCAAAAAAACAAATGAACGGCCGGGCGCGGTGGCTCACACCTGTAATCCCAGCACTTTGGGAGGCCAAAGTGGGAGGATCACGAGGTCAGGAGTTCGAGACCAGCCTGACCAACATGGTGAAACCCTGTCTCTACTAAAAATACAAAAATTAGCGGCCGGGCGCAGTGACTCACGCCTGTAATCCCAGCACTTTGGGAGGCCGAGGCGGGCACATCATGAGGTCAGGAGATCAAGACCATCCTGGTCAACACAGTGAAACCCCATCTTTACTAAAAAACAATACAAAAAAATTAGCCGGGCATGTTCCGGGAATCTGTAGTCCCAGCTACTTGGGAGGCTGAGGCAGGAGAATGACGTGAACCCAGGAGGCAGAGCTCGCAGTGAGCCAAGATTGTGCCACTGCACTCCAGCCTGGGTGACAGAACAAGGCTCTGTCTCAAAAAAAAAAAAAAAAAATTAGCAGGACGTGGTGACATGTGCCTGTAATCCCAGCTGCTCAGGAGGCTGAGGCAGGAGAATCACTTGAACCCGGGAGGTGGAGGTTGCGGTGAGCCAAGATTGTGCCACTGCAATCCAGCCTAGGTGACACAGCGAGACTCCGTCTCAAAAAAAAAAAAAAAAGAAAACAAATAAATAAATTCTGTCTCCTGCTAGACTGAACCCTCAGGGACAAGAGGCTATATCTGCTTGATTCACAGCTCTTTCTTAGTGCCAAGCAGAGGGTCCCGTGGCGAGTCGGTCCTTGGAGAAGATGGGGAGCAGCCTCAACAGCAATGCGGCTTTCTCTCCCATTCTGCTTGCCCCTTTGCTCCTCCTCTCTCTAAAATGCTGACTGTGCAATGGGCCTTGGCAGAGAGTGGCTGAGACCATCGCTCAAACAGCTTAATGGAACCTTTTTATTTTCCCAGCGGAATCACTTCCGTGGACCGATGGGACATCTGGAGGCAGCAGGGAATGTCCTGTGGCCACACAGCCAGTCAGTAGCAAAGCTGAGGATCCAGTCCATAGCGATGTAGCTGCCATCGGGGCAGGCGTGTTCTGGGAGCAGTTTTGAGCCGTGCACACCGGCACTGCCTTGGCCTCCAGGCATCAGGAGCTGGGCTGGTTTGACACTTGCAACACAAACCACTTCTCCCCTCAGGGCCCCAAAGTCACCAGATGCTCTGGAGTCGGCTCAGTCGGAGGAGGAAGTGGACGAGCTGTCCCTCATCGACCACAACGAAATTATGTCCAGGCTGACGCTCAAGCAGGAGGTGAGGACTTCCCAGGCCGGGGTTTTGCAGCCTGGCCCCACAGAGAGCAGGTGGGGCTGAGGAGACTTTGATCTTGTCATAAGCAGAACAACCCCAGGAGGCTTAGAGACCAACTCTTTCAGTGCCTCTGGGGAGCCTCTGGGCTGTGGGCTCTGGAGGGATAGACTCCAGGAGAAGTGCGCCGTCTCCTGATGGTTCGAGAAAGTGATCTTACACAGGTCAAGTTCTGCAGCCTCTGTAGCAAAAGATGCCACAACTCCTGAGGGTGTGGAGATGGAACCCATGTAAATGCTCTGCAGACAGAGCCTGTGTGTGGTCGGCCCTCACTAATGGGAAACTTTTTCTGTTGTTGAAAATATAGCCCTACTGTAGCTTCAGCCTGGGAGACCAAGGCAGGGGGATGGATTGAGTCCAGGAGTTCAAGATCAGCCTGGGCAACATAGCAAGACCCATCTCTTAAAAAAAAAAAGAAAAGAAAAGAAAATTCAGGCCTGGACACTGTGGATTCCCTGGTCCTGTGCCTTGCCTGCAGCACCTCGTTGGTGAAAACAGGGCCCAAACCTGTGACAGTGGAGAGGAAGCTGGACCGAGAGTGCCCTGCCTCTCCCTCCTGGCGTGCAGTGCTGGAAGTGCAAAGGAACAGCTTCATAAAGCAGCCTTGGCCCGCACGAGGAGGCAACTATTTTGGAGCTTCGATTTGATGACACATAGACAAAAGGGCAGATACCGTCCTTTGCAGACTCCCAGGCAAGAATGCGCTGGCTCTGGCCATGGCAGGGAGCAGCCCAGGAAGGTGTCTGTGCCTTGGACTGTCACACGCAGGCAGGGCTGGTGGGGGTACTCACACAGCTGGGCTCCTCTGCAGAGAGAAGTGTCATTTCATGATCCTTGCCATAAATTTCTTCCTTAAAATCAGGTCAAAGGCATAACTCCCACTCCCAGAGGTAAACCCAAGACAATCTCAGGCCTCTGGAGTCAGGAGGTAAAATACCAAAGCCCAAAAATAAAAAGGTGGACGCGTCTCGGAGTGTGTGCCACAGCTGAGAGGGCTGGTTCTGTCCCCTCCAGCGTTACAGAGCAAGGAGCATTGAGGGCCAGGGGCAGAAACAGGCCTGGAGGTTTGTCCTGAACCTCCGTCCCTGGCCCTGGTCACAGCTCTTTTTGGCTGTATGCTGGGTGACCTCTGTTTGCCCGCATGGAAGCAAGACTTGCTACTTAACAGGCAGGTGTGGTGTGCAGCATCAGATGTCATTGAATATCTCTCTAATGCTTTGCTCTCCTCTAATGAAGGGCCCCATGGAAGAACCTGTGTCAATGCAAGTAACTTCTATCTCCACCTGGGGAGATGGATTTAGATTTAGGGCAGCTTGCTGCAGTTTTGGGGAACATGAACATGCTTGGAAATAGTCCTGCTGCCTCCACAGGCATCCTGGGCAAGACTGGGAACTGTCTTGCCCCCGGGGGGTCCTGTTTCACCTCTGACTTGTGGTTTGGTGAGCAGAGAAGGATGGATGGTGCTGTGCCCCCTGGCCCAAGTTGTGTGCTCAAAACATTGACATGTCCTGGTGTCTTGGTGCCGGGGCAGCTCCCAGGCCATCCAGCTCCCAGACTCAGTCCAGTTTGTGGCTGTCACCAAGCACAAGGCGAGTCTGGAGGGCACCCCTGGCATTGCAGTGCAGTCACACTGCTCCTGGGCCGAGGAGCACAGGAGAGGGGACCTGGGGCCCCTGCATTGCATTTTCTTTGTCACCTCATTCCTGCCTATTTCTTCCTAAACTGACTCTCTGAAGGGCGTACTCTGCCTCATACCTTCCTTGGCTGTTTTCATTACAGGGTGATGACGGGCCGGATGTCCGCGGAGGATCTGGTGACATCTTATTGGTCCATGCTACTGAGACTGACAGGAAAGGTAGGGTGCCCTCTCCACAGTGGCCTTTGTGTCAGCAAGCTCACTAGATTGGGGCTGATCCCGCCCCAGGTGCCACTCGGCCTCCCATCACTATCCTGTCCCCTTCTGGCAGCCAGCCCTGAGCAGGTCTGATGAGCAGTCCTGGGGCACCTGAGTCAGAGCAGGGAGAGCCCACCTTGGGAGACAAGTAGATCATGTTCAACTCCAGGCATGTGTGGTGTCTGTCCTCCACTGGTACAAGGTAATGACTCCAGGGTCCTTCAGGGGCTCAGCGCATAGCAGGTGCACCACAGACAGCGCCTTGAATGGTGGCATGTCACCCAGTAGTACCAAACTTAAGATAACATGCAGGTACCTTTTGATCCCTTTCCTGACTGCTGAGTCACTCTATTATTCCAGACCATTAGACCAGACTTCACTTACATACTCCACGAGGAAATTCTTGAAAGTTTGTTCCGTCCAGGAACCTTCGATTCTGTAGCAGCGGCCTCAGTTTCACAGCACACAGCTGCCCCACCCCACCACGCATTCAGTGTGCTGATTGAGAGGGCTGGAAAAGCAGGGACCATCCCCTAATCCCTAAAACGCCCTGTTGGGTGGACTCTGGTAGCAAAAGAGCTGTCATTCCCAGTCATGTTCTGGAAAGGAGGTGCCAGTGACCTGGTGGGGCGCGGCTGCAGCCCCCTTCACTGCCTGCCCTCAAGGGGCCAGCACCACCCGGCCAGCCCATCTCTCCACACGCTGCTTTGCTTTTTACATTGAAAAAAATGATTTAAAAGATGATGTCAGAGCAATGGTAAAGTAAACTGTGGAGGGAATGAAAACGCCCCCACCTTGAAATCCTAGCCCAGCCTGTTTCATTTCTTTTTTCTTTCTTTTTTTTTTTTTGAGACAGAGTCTTGCTCTGTCGCCCAGGCTGGAGTGCAGTGGCGCATCTCGGCTCACTGCAAGCTCTGCCTCCTGGGTTCACACCATTCTCCTGTCTCAGCCTCCAACTGTTTCATTTCTGTAAAGGACTCTGTCCCTGTGTTTCCTCAACACGTTTCCCAAAACATGTGACCTAGAATGACTCGGGGAATTTCTGAATTATGGAAGTAGTAATAAAAAATATTTACGTTGCAGAAAATTAGAGAAAAAGAAGAGATGGCTCCCACAAACTCACCGCAGCCACTGTTCCGCCCTCCCCTTCACTGTTTCCTCACCCTTTGTTTGTTCTGACCAGGGCAGGGCCCAGACTTGGCAATGCTGCATCCTAGCCCCAGTTGTGCCATGACAGGTTCGGAGGGCCCCTGGGCAGTCCCCAGGCTTCTCGGCCTGAGCCGACTCCACTTGTTGAAGGGGCGAACGGTGCCCGTTGTTATGCGGATTACGTGAGGGAGTGTGAAACCTGCCCTGCACTTCAACGGTGCAGGGGGCGTGATCAGCACCATCCTGAGCGCAGCCCTCACTTGGCTTCTCTGCAGTGAATCCCCTCCCTGCCTGACACAGTGGGGCTCCATCCTCAGCCAGGCACAGGAGTGACTTTCATTTCCTTTTTGTCCACAGTGAGGGGCTGAAACGGGAGCTGGCTTCAGACCTCGGCTCCAAAGGGTGAACTCCACTGTCCTGTCGGGTACAGCCCCGAGACAGGACAGCCGAGAGGCTTCTGGCTTTTGCTAGCTGGACCTGCTGAGAGGAGGCTCTGTGCCGGTGGGAGCTTTGCCTGATGTTATTAGCAGGAGGGTTGGAGGCTCCCCAGAACCAAGGTTGTACCTAGGAAAGTATTACTGAGGCAGAAGCCATGGCTCCACTGGGAGGGTGAAGCACCTTGTGGCAGGTAACAAAGCAAGCTCCTTGGGCAGGTGCTTCCTGCAAGCCATAGACTGCACCAGCAGCACGAGCGGCTGGGAGCCCCATGGCTCAGGCCTGTGGAACCCAGCCTGCCGAGCAGGGCTTGGCAGGGAGAGGCCATGTGGGGGTGCTTTATGGTTGTGTGGCTCTGCTCTCAGGTGTCAGGACCTGGCGTGGGAGAAGGTCAGGTCAGCCTTGGCCTCAGGCCTCAGCTTAGATCCTGTCTATCCCTTGGCAACTGTGTGCCAGGCCTGTCACTTAGCCCCAGAGCTTCCAATTCCTTGGGAGGAAAATGAGGGACAATTTTGGGGCCTCTTAGGGCTGTCACGAAGACCAGGTGAGCTAGGGTGCCCCGAGTGCTCAGGGCCACACTGAGAGTCCTGTGATTGCTAGAGGAGTGGCACGGCACTGCCCGTCCCAGAAGCCAGGTGCTGTCCCATCTGCCGTAATCCATGGCACAGCAGAGGAGGGAGGGCTCTGAAATTGGGCAGACCTGGGCTCCTTCTCCCTCGGTGGGGTAACAGGCCTCTCTGTCCTTGTGGGATTGCTCTGGGCACTGAAGGATGTGGCGTATGTTCAGGGCGTGGCCCAGTGCTCACCAGCGAGTCCCACGAAGTCGCCATGGCTACTGGCAATGATGCACCCGCAAAGGCCAGTTGACTTGGGCCCATTCTTCTAGAAGCAGGTGTGGGTCTATGCTGGCCATCTCTGCTTCCTTCCTGAAGCACTCTTTGAACAAAAGTCCAAGCTTGACAGTGAACTGGGTAGGTGTGGGGGCCCAGGAATGAGCCCGAGCACAGTGCACATGGGCCCTGCTGTGATTCCCAGCCCGGAGCCTCCGTCACCTGCCGGCCCCACCCCATGCAGCCTCCAGTGCAAGAGCAGGCATGGGTTTTCCTCTCTTGTGTGATGCAGGAGGGGATGGGGCAAGGGTGGGGGCAGGAGCCAAGCCAGCACGGCTCAGCTGGAGACATTGGTTCCTCAAGGTTCCTCTACCCAGCAGCTCGGCAATGAGTGAGAAGGTGGGAGCAGGTGGTCTGTGCCCAGAGCACAAGATTTAAGCCGTGCATGTGTGCGCCCAGCCTCACAGTGAGGAGCACAGCTACGGAGCCTCCTTGGGTCTCACACCTCAGCAGCCATGCGGGGTGGCTGCAGGGAGTGAGTCTGGCCACCTGTTGGCTCAGGCAGTGTCCTACGTTCTAAAATTCCACTTTTTTCTGTAATATCAGAGACAG